>NC_048595.1:186478033-186488756 GCF_003668045.3 Cricetulus griseus | reverse complement strand
CTATTAGAAGATAAAGTGGGAAATACCTTTGAATTAATTGGTACCAGAGACCCCTTCCTGAACATTATACCAGTAGCACAGACACTGAGGACAACAATTGATAAATGGGACCTCCTGAAACTGAGAAGCTTCTGTACGGCAAAGGACATAGTCAGCAAACAAAAACAGCAGCCCACAGACTGGGAAAAGATATTCACCAACCTCACATCTGACAGAGGGCTGATCTCCAAAATATTCAAAGAACTCAAGACGGTAGTCTCCAAAACACCAAACAATGCAATTAAAAAGTGGGGTACAGAACTAAATAGACAATTCTCAATAGAGGAATATAAAATGGCTGAAAGACACTTAAGCCATCAGGGAAATGCAAATCAAAACAACTCTGAGATACCATCTTACTCCTGTCGGAATGGCCAAAATCAAAAACACCAATGACAGTTCATGCTGGAGAGGATATTGAGAAAGGGGAACACTTCTCCATTGCTCATGGGAGTCCCAACTTGTACAGCCACTTTGGAAATCAGTATGGTGACTCCTCAAGAAAATGGGAATCAGTCTACCACAAGATCCAGCAATTCTACTCTTAGGCATATACCCAAAAGTATAACATTCATACAAGGACATCTGTTCAATGATGTTCATAGCAACAGTATTTGAAATAGCCAGAAACTGGAAGCAGCCTAGATGTCCCTCAACAGAAGAATGGATAGAGAAAATGTGGTACATTTACACAATGTAGTACTACTCATCGGAAAAAAAGACTTTAATATTTTAGAAGTCAAAGAAAAGACCTCTAGTAATATAGTATTGCCATGAGAACATTAATTTATTTATTTTATATAAAGTACTTGCTATAGAAATATATCACTTAAGTTTATTATAAGTCAATTAGACAACATAACATACAAATAATATCATTAAATCAGATATAATAGGTTTTTTAACCACAATTATTCTTATTTTTAATATTTCAATTTTGATAAGCATTCTGCTTTGGAACAAAACAAATAATAGAGACTAGACTAATTATGCCTAAGCAACAAACAGAAGGATATGCATTTTACTTATATGTATTACATAAAATTTGTTTTAAGATATAGGACATCAACAATCCCAGAAAGTCATAGTTCCTGATTACAGAAACAGGAAGAGCCTAGAGGAAATGGAATTCTAGAGAGGCAAGGCTGTTAGAATTAATTGGACACAACATCAAAAAGAATACAGCTGAAGATATAAGGTACTGAAAACCTAACAAGGAAGCTACCTACCATATAGGAAGGAACTATATGGAATTATTAAGGAGATAGCCCCCTATTCAGTCTGAAATGTAATTTAGAGAAGTACCCAGGAGATAGCATGGATGTCTGCCTCAGAACTAAGTCAAGTTATCACTAGATTAAAAAAAAAAGTTCCTTGGTTCTGATGACAAAGTTTAAAATCCAAGCCCACAAAGTAACCCCAGAGTTTCTTAAGTGATCCAATAAAAAGGCCCAGATAGGCTTAGAATGCAAAAATATTCTACATGTAAGTAAGCCCTGTAATCCCTAGAAATCAATACACAATTATTAGTCATGCAAAGGAGCAAACTATTATCCATCATGAGATGAAAAAATCAATCAAGCAAAATAAGCCTAATTTAAAGCTGAACTTCATCAAAACTCAGAACATTTGGATCATCAAAAACACTGCTGCAAGAATGAGAAACAAATTCAGATTAGAAAAACCTTTGTAAAACAAATTTCTCTTTAGAATACATAACAACAACTCTCAAAAGCTAATAAAAATATAAAAATTTAAATATGGAGAAGATATTTCAGCATTCACTAGTGGTGGTGCATGCCATTAATCCCAGCACTTGTGATGCAGAAGCTGGTGGATCTCTGTGAGTTCAAGACCAGCCTGGTCTACAAGAGCTAGTTCCAGGACAGCCTCCAAAGGCACAGGGAAACCCTGTCTCATAAAACAAAAAAACAAACAAACAAAAAATACCAAACAGTAGATATTAGGTTAATGTCAATTAAAGCTCTAATGAAGTACCAATATGTACTTATTAGAATGACAGTATTGAATATGATAATGAATTTTGGTAATATATTTTTTCTTCGAAGTTATTATACAGAATAAGATTTTTTGGGGGCTCACTATTTTGAACATTTCAATCCATGACTAGCTTCATTATTTGTAGGTCTGTGATGAACCAAACATCATGGAGAAGAGTGTGGTAGAGCAGACAAACTTGCCTGTGGCTACTGAGAAGTAGTGAAGGAATCAGAAGAATCAAGAGACAAGACTATTAATTCAGAGGCATGCCTCTTGAGATCTACCTCTTCTAACCATGTCACATTGTCCACATTCCACCCAACAGTGCACTCAAGCTATAAATCCACAACCTTCATGGTCTAGTGATGGTATCAACAGCTGGAGACCAAGCTTTCAACATGAGCCTTTTAAAACACACTTCATATCCAAGTCATAATACCATATGCATAAACTGCATATATCCATTATCTATAGTTAGAATATATTCATGTTGTATATCTCACAAATGCATGAAGATTGCTACTTCTTTCTAGAAATTGCAATTAACTAGAACAGTCCTGTGCTGACTGTCAAAGCAGACATTTTCTTCCTGGCAGGCTAGAGTCATCCATGTGCCTTCTGCTACTACAGGTGTAAGCCAGGAGCAAGTGGCTTGCTTTAGTGACTCCTTTTTTATTTTAGTACAGTCTAAAGGCCAAAAGCTTCCTGGATTCCAGAAACTATACTTACTTGCCATCATAGTGCTGTCACAAGAGTATCTACTCCAAGTCAAGCCCTACAAAAAATCCATTTTGAGATTGGAAGAAATCTTTATTGAATTTACTGCTTGTTCTTTCTGTAGCCCACTCTCCTGGAGTGAGAGCTTTGTCCTTGATAAGTGTTTAGTCACTATGTTGGTAATGTACAAGAACATTTCTTATTATTTGTAGAACTTGTATGAATTCTGTTCTAAAGCCAAAGGACAGTAAAGGATGCTTTAATAAAACGTAAGCAGAATGAATGTTTGAATGGTCTTTAAAGTCAGCTACTGTATTTAGTAGGTAAATTTCTTGTACTCTTATGAAAGTCAACCATGAGTAAGATAATTCTAATTTATAATTTTTCTAATTAAATTGTATATTATTATAATCATAAAATGTCTCCATCTTTAGCCACACAAATACAGGCAAAAGAAAATATTAATAAAATGATGTTTACATTGTCAAAAACCAGTATCTGATTCAGAAAGAATCAATGTCAAAATGTTTTATTACTTAGTACTCTGCAACCAATGATTTCAGAGTGCTTGGCTTGGGTTGCTGTAGTATGCTATAGATGGGGTGGCTTCAGTGTTTATTCCTTAAAGGCTTTGGAGGCAGGAAACTCCACTGAGCACTAGGCCATTCATTGAGTTGGCACTCATGGTTTTCCTCTGGTTTGTATTCAACTACAGGTTGAATTAAGGGGCAGACAAATTTCTTTAAAAAAAAACAGATTTATTTACTTATTATGTATGTACTTTTCTGTCTGCATATATATCTGCACATCAGGAAAGGGTATCAGATTTAATTATAGATGGTTGTGAGCCACTATGTGGTTTGTGGGAACTGAACTCAGGACCTCTGGAAGAGTAATCATTGCTGTCAATCTCTGAGCCATCTTTCTAGCCCTCAAATTTCTTTTTTAAATGTTCTGAAATCAATATAAATTACTGATCCAAATGAAGCAGGATTTAAGCAACGTGCAGTTAAATGCAGTTATTTCCCAATAAATATTTCATTTTGATATTTGTACAACAAGATATTTTGAAAAAACAGTGTAAGTCTCTGAACTATTGAAATATGTCTGGCCTGCACATGCACCCGAATGATGTCTCATGTGTGAAAAGATTCCCACCGAGAAGAAAATTTCCCAAGAGTTTGTACCCTGGCACCATCTAGTTTGGTAAAGCCATCAGAGAGTTTCCACAGCTGAGTTGGCACTGAGCCTGTATACACAGCATCAAAACCAACAGAACATCCAAATATTATAAAATAGATGTATCATCAACTACAAGAAGTTCACTTTAGTCTGGCAAGCTGTGTCTCACTTTAAACACTTTAAACATTACCAAAAGGTTGAGAAATAAAATATGGAACAATTTTAATCTTTAACATTTATCTTTTCTTTTTTTCTCCATTTTTATTTGATTTAGAAACAAGATTTTTTTACATGTCAATCCCAGTTCCCTCTCCCTCCCCTCCTCCTCTGGCCGCCCAACTAACACCCTACCTATCCCATACCTTTTCTGCTCCCCAGGGAGGGTGAGGCCTTTCATAGAGGGTCTTCAGAAGCTGTCATATACTTTGGGATAGGCCTAGGCCCACCCCCATGTGTCTAGGCTCAGGGAGTATCCCTTTATGTAGAATGGGCTCCCAAAGTCCATTCCTTAGCTAGGGATGAATACTGAGGTCTCCGCACTGACACCCACATTCATGGGGTCTGGATCAGTCCCATGCTGGTTTCCCAGCTATCAGTCTGGGGACCAAGAGCTCCCCCTTGCTCAGGTCAGCTGTTACTGTGGGTTTCACCAGCCTAGTCTGGACCCCTTTTCTCATCCCTCCTCCCTCTCTGCAACTGGATTTCCAGGAGTTCAGTTCGGTGTTTAGCTGTGGGTGTCTGCTTCTACATCCACCAGCTGCTAGATGAAAGCTATAGGATGGGATATAAGTTAGTCATTAATCTCATCAGTTCATCTGTTTGATGATTGCCTTTTCAAGTTAGGGTCTTACTATACAGCTCTAGCTGTCCTGAAACTCACTATGTAATTGAGGATAGCCTCAGGTTCACGGAAATCCACCTACCTCTGCCTCCCAAGTGCATGTGTTAAAGGTATATGCCACTATGTCCAGATGATTCTATTACATTAATATTTATTTTCATTTATGTGTATGCATGTATGTCCTGTGAGTGTTTGACTGCAGATATCAGGAGATGGGGGTGGATCCTATGGAGCTGGAATTACAGGAAGTTATGAGCTCCCTGACCAGGGTGCTGGGTTCCTCTGGAAGAACAGAAAGAGATCTCAACCACTGAGCCTTGTCTCCAGCTGGAGAAATTCCTTATTTGTAAAATATTTAATTGACATAAACAGACTATACATATTAATAAAAATTATATATTCAAGGTACTTAAACTGATAGTTGAATGTATTCATGCACAATGATTATCACAATGCAAGTGTAATATTCATTGTCACTCATTATATATAATATTTAAAGTGGGTTCATGTAATATTTAAAGTTTGTACCATTTTGTCAGCATCTACTATTTCCCCTCCTCCACCCACTTTGTGTATTTGTGGAATGTGTATTTATGTCTTTTGCAGTGTGGAATATTTCTCTACTTTATTCCTTTCAGAATGCTTAACTCCATCATATAATTATTTTCTTAAAATCTGGCCTAACACCCCATTGAATCTAGCAAGTGTTTAATATTTATTAACTATATTTTTAAGTCAAGAAGTTTAGTTTTGCTACATATTTGTCCATGGTCTCTTTAATTTGATTCCTTTCCTTTATTTTGAGTAATTGTACACTTGTCATCTTTAATCACTGAAAATCTTCATATTGGAGTTTCCTGTGTTCTACCCACAGAGTTTAAGGCACTGAATTCTTTCTCTGTAAATATTTAGTTACATTCACAGTTGTATATGTTCTCATGTGATTTGTATTTTGAATTGACCTTCTTTTAAGAGGAGACTTTTTCTTTTATTGGAGTTCAAGGTCTCTGGCTTAGGAAAATATCTCATTGTATTTCAAAAGCTGCTCATGTACTAGGAATATCAGCTGTGTAGAGAGAATTTGTTTTAAATGGCTGGCAGATTGTCCTGCAACTTAAATGGATAATACAAATTCATATCTCATGTTAAAGCACAGTGACAGTCTACATTTTTTCAAATATAAAGAGTGGATTGAAATGGACATACCCAAAAAATGCTTTAACATTCCTCTCTACAACAACAGCAGTTTGTTTTCCCCTTCTGAGTTGGTCTTCTGAGGACTTCAAGCCATGAATATATGAGAAATAACTATGGCCATTCTAGACTTTGGAAACTTCTGGACTTGATTTCAGGTGCACAAACTTTCCATGTGAGTCCAACTATTTTTGTGTAAACAATTTGAAGAGACCACCTGGAGGGACTGAGATCCTGATACTCTGTACATAAGAAAATTAGACAGCTAGAGATTGTTCTAGAGGAACAGAACGGGTATAGATTGTATTGTTTCACACAGCTGAATGTACTTTATTTTCAAATCCTGGTGTCCTTAAGTCCACAATGAAGACATAACCAGGACAATACTTGCACTTAACCTTTAGAAAAAAATATTTTCTTATAATGTTCCAGCTCAGGTGGCTATCATTCATGTCACTTCACCAACTTCCATATACATCATGGAAGTATCCTTAGCCCCTCTGCTAAATGACATTTACATGTCTTTCTCTCTTTTCATACAATATCCAGGCAAGTAAGATAAAGAAACCACTCTGTTCTAGCATGGCAAATCTGATTTTCATTCAAATTTTCTATTTATGGGTATTTTGCCTGCACATATGTCTGTGTGCCATTATACATACCTACTGCCTGCAGAACTCAATAGAAGGTGTCTTTTCTTCTGGAAATGACATTACAGATGGTTTGAGTGTCCATGCTGGAAGAGAAGAGAAGAGAAGAGAAGAGAAGAGAAGAGAAGAGAAGAGAAGAGAAGAGAAGAGAAGAGAAGAGGAGTCTGAATCCTCTGGAATAGCAACAGGTGTTGTTAACCACTGAGCCACTCTCCACCCTCCAGAATAACCTTAAGCCATTATATCTACAAAAAAGCTAGTTCCAAGTAAGATCACATTCTGGGCCACTTGAAGGGCAACCTTTCTGGAGGACATAATTTAAGTCATAACATGATCATTTGGTTACCCCAAATCCAGGTCCTTTTCACATGCAGAACATATATGTCACTCCAGCATTTTCCCAAATCTTCATTCATCAGAACATCAATATTTAGTTGTAAATTTTAATTATCAACTTTTTGAAAATACCAGAATCATGTAAATAATCTAAGCCATTTACATGTGAGACTTTAGTACATTTAGAGGGACATTTCCTCTTCTTTCAAACATGTTAAAGCAGGAAGCAATGTCTCTGATGCCAAACTGAAATGGAGAAATAGGATAGTATAGACGCAACAACTTCAAGGGGTTGAAAATTGTGGAAAGAAACTTCTCAGCTGCAGCCAATATTCAGCAAAACAAACTCAATTCTATTTCAATACTTGAGAATACTCTTCTGTGGCTTGACCTTCTGTCTTGTAGCTCCCAGACAACAACTTCCCTCCAATCTCTGTCCTCCAGGATTGATCAATACCCCCTTCCTACCAAAGGAGAACATTTCAGCTAGGTCCTATGTGCCCCTGGCTTTGTGGTCAGAACCTGTATCTCTTTATTCTGCCTCTGTCCTTTTGATTCATACAAACAGTGGCTCCCTGGTATAGAACAGCAGGTGTTTTGAGATGAAATAAAACATCATTTCATTTTCATTCCTCAGTAGTTATTCATAGGGTCCACATCTCTCCAGCTTTTCTGATTGATCTTAATCTCTTTCTGACTTCTCTGGAGATAATTCATTACATCTTCAAGTCTTAGCCAACAGCCAACTGCTGCATCTATCCACAGCACGCAGTATCCAGAGTCGCTGTAAAATGCTGCTTCTTTATCACTTCAACCATATTTTCTTAATCATTCCCCCACACATTTTACTATTAGCAACAATGGGAAACTAGGTTTACCTAGCCATATATGTTTTCCAAGTTCTCGATTAAGTATCTAGATTCATGGCTTACAAGTTCTACCATAACCTTAAGAGAAAACAAAAATCATCCAGACATCTCCATTAATAGTTTAAGCATTGATAACCTGTGTGTGTGTGTGTGTGTGTGTGTGTGTGTGTGTGTGTGTGTGTGTGTGTGTGTGTGTGTGTGTGTGTGTGTGGTGTGTGTGTGTGTGTGTGTGTTTTGTTGTTTAATCTTTTGGATTTTGGGGGGCCCACCACCCAGCTGCCAAATAAATCACACTTATCCTCTTTTATGAATGCCTTCCTTAGCCTGGCTTATTTCTAGCCAGCTTTTCTTAACTTAAATTATCCCATCTCTCCTTTGCCTCTGGGCTTTTATCTTTCTCTATTCTATATACCTTTCTTTATTTCTTACTCCGTGGCTTGCAGTGTAGCTGGGTGGGTGGTTGCTAATGTCCTGCTCCCCTCTCTTTCTCCATTTCTCACTCCTCCTACCACTGCCTGTTGGCTAGTTGCTAATTCAGTTTCCTGACCCCAGGTTAATTTTATTTAATCAAACAAATGTAACATATCTTCACATCATTAAACAAATGTTCCACAGCATAAACAAATGTAATACATCTTCAACTAATATTCCACCATAACCTTTTCTCCAGTGTCTACAACTTATTTTCAACTGAGATTTGCTTGAAGTTCCCTCCATGTTCACTCGTTAGCAGTGTTCTGCCTAGGATGATATTTGTACTTTCTAAGACTCATACAGCTTTCTTCACCACTTTCCTCTGGAATCCTCATGGGAATCACTGTTGATGTCTTTATTACTAACATCTCTTCAGGTTGACTTAGGTTTTTAATGTAAATGATCTAAATACTTCTGTAAATACTACCCATTATCCTCCTCACATCTATTTCCTAAAGTTAGTAATCCCTTGCTATATCAGTGGTCCTGTAGTAAAAGCTTCATTAGTCTAGTAGGACTATATAACCAAGTTACAGACTGAGCACTGTCTGTAACTGTAATGATATTCTTCCTTAGCACTGATAACAAGCAATTAGAAGTCAAGGTGCCAGCTGATCCATGCTCTCCCTACAGCCATAGAACAGGACTTTACATGTTACTTTACTACCTCCAGTGGTGCAGCTGGCAAAAGTTTACTTTCATTGTATGACTCTGGTGATTTTCTTTACTTTGTTGTAAAGAAGCTTTTTAATCTCATGACTCCCAGCTGGCATTTCTTGGATTTGTTCACTATGCTATTGGAGTCCCGTTTAGAACACCTTTGCCTACGCCAGTGTCTTGAGTATTCCATTAGAAATTCTGTTGTTTTGAATATTTTCAGATCTTAGTTTCATTTTGAATTGAATTTTGCATTGGGAGAAAAAGTGGATCATTTGTCATTTATCCAGTTTTCCAAGCACCATTTTTTATTTTCTTTTTTATTTTTATAATTGTAATTAGACCAATTTTAAATTAGAAACAAGTTTCTTTAACATGTCAGTCCCAGTTCCCTCTCCATCCCCTGCTCCTCCACACTCTATCCCAATCCCTTTCTGCTCCCCAGGGAGCAGTTCTTCCATGGAGGAACTTCAAATTCTGTCATATAACTTGGAGCAGGGCCTAGAACCTCCCCTGTGTGTCTGGGCTGAGAGATTCTCCCTCTATGTGGAGTGGGTTCCCTATGTCTATTCCTGTACTAGAAATAAATATTGATCCACTACCAGAGGCCCCATAGATTGCCCAGGCCTCCAAAGTGGCATCCTTGTCCAAGCACCATTTTTAATGAGGTTCTCTTTTCTACAATATATCTTTCTGATGGCTTTGTCACAAAAAAAGGTGGATGTAACTGTGTGGGTTTGTTTCTTGGACTTCTACTTTATCCTGTATTCCATGTCTGTTTTGTACAAATGTTATGCAATTTGTTACTACATCTTTGGTTTTAGTCTTGGTTTTGTTTTGTTTGAGAGAGGGTCCCAATGTATAGTCCTCTCTACCTGGAACTCACCACGTAGAACAGATTGGAGAAATCCTTAGGGCATTTTAGATACAGGATAATACCTTCTACAAATAAGGATAATGTGATTTCTTCCTTCCCTATGTTTTCCTCTTTATTTCTTTATCTTGTCTGATTGATCTAGCTAAATCTTCCATAACTACATTAAAGAAGAATAAAGAGAGGGGGTACTTACTTGTAAAGAGAAAATACTCCCATCCCCCCCTATTTATTATGATGTTGACCATAGGTTACTTGCATGTAGCTTTTATAATGTTATCACATGTTCTTTCTATTGCTAGTTTTTTTTAATTTAGAGAATACTTTATTTGTTTTTGTAATCAAACCCACGTAGGTAACACCTTACATATTTAAAACAGTGTGTTACCCCTGTACAAATGGAAAAAAATTAAGTTCAATATTTCTAGACCAATATGGCTGTTAATTTCCATTCAATGCCAACTCAACATGGTAAACTGGGTTACTTTTTTCCAAAGTTAACAGCACAGGTAAATTTCCAAAAATTCAATATATATATATTAGACCAAAAATAGCAGTATGTTATGCATCAATAGCAGCAACAGCTTTTCCAGGTTCTGCAGTCATTTGAATAAATTTGTAGAGACATCCAGCACACTCAATAAAAAAAAAAAAAGTAAACACAAAATCCCAGAAAACAGCACAGCTCTGTTGCTCTTGTGGTACCTGGAACCATTTTTTTTAATTAGCTTCTCCATCATCTGGGAGGAAACCATTCTGAGCAACATCATTAAAAACAGCTCTGATAAAGCACGGTCACTACTATGTATCATAAAGCAAGTCCACATATGAGTGAGTACATATCATGTTTGTCTTGTTATGCATCAATAGCAGCAACAGCTTTTCCAGG